>NC_068384.1:18970736-19005736 GCF_023724105.1 Carassius gibelio | reverse complement strand
AACATTCATCCATATTATGGTCTTAAAGTCTAAAAAAAAAAATTAATAAATGTTTGAATTGTTTTCTTTTAAGCCTAGAAAATTTTTATTCCTAGTAAACTGTCATGCAATAAAATCATATTTAGAACTTTGGGGTTACAATTCAAATTTTATGATATAACAAAGAGGGAAAACTGCGCCCTCTAGTGGCGTGTCATTGTAAATCCTCTTTTGACATGTAGAACATTGTTTTTTTTTTCTAATGTTGTTGAGTAATAGAGTACTGTATGTATTCAATTGCCCTCGTATCATTTCTCGTCAGTGTTTTATAACTTTAAAATAAATAATTGCATTTTTTTTTTTTTACCTTGAAATTCATCATTGCCAGAAATGTCAACCAGTTTTCAATGGTTTTGTGGTCTGTGGCCGTGTTCACAAATAGGCAGCGTTATTTTGAGTCTCTGATGTTATGTATCTCGGCCCGTAAATATTTAAAACCACATAGGACCACTAGCATGCGTGCTGGAAACAGGTCGACCTGAGCAGAGAAGTTTCTCCAAGCGCTAGGAGAAGTGTGTGGGTGTCTCTCCCGCTCTCTCTCTGTGTGCGTGCCATAGGACGGACCTCTTTGTGACTCAGTCTCCGCCCTGCTGCGCAGCGGAGGCGCAGCTTATTCAGGGAGTTTTGGTGAAGAGCTGGATGGATGACTGTTTTTTCCCCCTCACGTGTGATTTCCCGAAAGGTTTACAGCCGTCATGAATTATGTTAAACTTCTTGCTCCACTCCGCGCGAATCGGATTGCGTTACGAGCGACATCGTAGCGCCACATTAATTGGAATATGGACTCGACAAAACGAAAAAGTTGATACTTTTCCCCTCCCCGCACATAATGGAGAGGAGACGCTCGTGGCTCGCGCTCTGCCTCGCGCTCTCTCTCACGCGCCTCTCAACCGTGTCCGGTGAGCTCCGTTATACGGTACTGGAGGAACAGAAACCGGGATCTGTCGTTGGGAATATAGCGAGGGATTTGACTCTCAGCGCAATGAGGATTACTGAAGGACATTTACAGGTGGTGTCGGGATCTAACTCGCAATATTTCGAGGTTAACTCTAATGGTGTTTTGGTTATTAGAGAGACTATAGATAGGGAACTCATTTGCGCTTTAAGTTCGATTTGCTCTTTGCACCTTCAAATTCTTCTTAAGGACCCTTTAGAAATCCACAGAGTTGTTGTTCAAATCGATGATGTGAACGACAACGCGCCGCAGTTTCCAAACGTAAATTCATCACTAGAGATTTCCGAGGCGGCCGCACCGGGAACGCGGTTCCGTCTGGAGAGCGCACGCGATCCCGATGTGGGCATTAACTCCCTACGCACGTACAGCCTTTCCAGCAGTGACTATTTTGCTTTAAACGTGGTGACTAAAAGCGACGGCAGTAAGTTTCCAGAGCTCGTCCTGGAAAAGGCTCTGGACCGGGAGGCACAGGCCGCGTTTCGCCTCTCGCTCACGGCCGTGGACGGAGGACAACCGGGGAAATCCGGGTCCACCCTCCTGCTCATTAAGATTCTGGACGTGAATGACAACGCGCCGGTGTTTGAAGAGCCGGTGAAAAGGGTTAGTTTTTTGGAAAACTCTCCTCCAGGAACGCTTGTGACTAAACTGAATGCCACTGATTTGGACTCTGGGATAAACGGGGAAATATCTTACTTATTTAGTAAATACACACCAGAGAGAATACTTCAGTTGTTCAGTGTTGATTCTCAATCAGGGGAAATCCGTGTTGTGGGGGATGTGGATTATGAGGAAGCAAAAGTGTATGACATCACAGTTCAAGCCAGGGATGGAGGATCTCCCGCCATGGAGGGCTCATGCAACATTAAAGTGGAAATAACTGATGTGAACGATAACACTCCAGAGGTGACATTAACTTCACTAACCAGCCCCATCCGGGAGGATGCTGAAACGGGCACTGTTATTGCATTAATCAGTGCAAAAGACTTCGATTCTGGGGATAATGGAAAAGTCACACTCAGAGTATCCCAACTACTTCCGTTTAAACTGAAGTCAGCCTTTGGAGAACACTACACACTTGTGACCGATGGCCGTCTAGACAGAGAAGTCATTGATGAGTACACTGTGGTTGTCACTGCGACTGACTCTGGCTCGCCTCCGCTGTCTTCTCAGAAGACTTTTACAGTGCGTTTATCAGACGTTAACGATAATGCTCCAGTGTTCTCGCAAAACTCCTACTCAGTGGATGTAGCTGAAAATAACACACCTGTTACTCCGATAGTAACCGTTTCAGCATCAGACCCGGACGTCGGAGACAACGCCCGATTGTCATACTCCATCCTACCGACCACCATCCAAGGCGGCCTCATTTCCTCGTATGTTTACATCAACCCAGAGAACGGGAACATCTTCACCATGCGCTCTTTGGATTACGAGCAGATGAATGCGTTTAAGATCGAAGTGCAGGTGCGAGATGCTGGAGCGCCACCACAGACGTCCAACGTCACCGTGCATGTTTTTGTGGTCGACCAGAACGACAACCCGCCCGTCATCCTTTACCCAACCCACTCTGAAGACGAAGGGCTCCAGCTGACCATCCCGCACGGTGCCCCTGTCGGCCATCGCGTCAACAAGATTGTTGCCCTTGACCCTGACAGTGGCCACAATGCTTGGCTCTTCTACAGTATCGCTCCAGGGGACGATTCATCGCTGTTTCACATCGAACCACACACGGGCGAACTGCGTACTGCACAAAAACTCATGGACGATGAACAGGGTGGTAAAACCCACCCATCTTATAACTTTATAGTGGTTGTGCAAGACAACGGCCAGCCAGCTTTGTCTACTAGCGTTTCGGTTACCGTTACCGTAGAAGAAAAAAGTGCAGACAAACCTACAGACTTCCGTATAACACCACACAAGGGAACAGGAATACCAGACATCACTCTGTACCTCATCATCTCATTGGGCTGTGTGTCGTTGGTGTCGCTCTTGACTATGGTGGTGGTCTTGGTACGGTGCATCAGGCACAAGGGTGGTTCGGCGTGCTGCTACTCCAGAACGGGTTTGCGTTCCAGGCACAACTATCAGCAGAGAGCACATAAGGACCTTCACCTCCAACTAAACACTGATGGACCCATTAGATATATGGAGGTGGTCGGAGGGCCTCAAGACCCTCACACAAGGACCTACAGACCCTGCTACTCAACACTTTCCAGCAGGAGTGATTTTGTGTTTGTCAAGACTCCCATGTTGAGTCATAACAACACACTAAACATGACTTTGACTAGGAAGCACTTAATGAACTCAGCCAATGAGGTGAGAGCATACTCATCCCACATCCAATCAGATTCTTCACTGTTGAGTCACTAATGGATTTTTTTCTTTCACTGCCACTCAAAATTTTGGATAAGAGAATATGTTTTTGAAAGAAGTCTTTTTGTGCTTGCCAAGGCTGCATTCATTTGAAAACTACATAAAATGTTATATATTTTTAGTTCTTTTAAAATGTAATTTATTTGTAATGTTCTTTTAGATTGTAATAATATTTCACAATTACTGTTTTACTTCATTTTTTATAAAATAAATACAGCATTGGTGAGCAGAAGAGATATCTCTCAAAAACATAAAAATATGTAGTTAATCCAAACTTTTAATCAATAGTGTAGGTGTAAAAAACATATAAGGTAATGTTTCATCCTCAGAGCTGGTTATTATTCATGTTGAAGCCTATTTTGTGTTATCTCCAAGTTTCCTGATGTTTTATGAGCATAGTTTTGTATCATATGAAGCAGCTGGGTAATTTGCTAAATATGCTTCAAGTGTACGTCATAGTCCTGTATTTGATTTTGTAACTGGCTTCCAAAGGCTGCAACAGACTGGCAGGGTGTGAGTCCTGTGACTAAACAGGAAAAGGGAGAAAGAACAGAGGAAGAAGATGTGGGATCACAAAGGAAAAGGGTGCAGATATATTAAGAACAAAAAGAAAAGCATTTAGAGTCTGGATGTGTCAGACAAGAAGGGAGGAGAAAATTAAGACACACTACGGAAAGAGTTTTACAGAGTATTAGAATAACATGAACTTTGGGATTTTAGATTTGGAAACATGGTTGTCAGAGAGAAAAACATTTAGATTAGTGGTGTTCCACTGTTTTTGCTTCAGGACACAGATTTTACATTGACCATCAAGTGGAGACACGCAAAATTCCTTATTGTAAAAAAAAAAAAAAAAAAAAGTGAACATAAATGTCTTTGGAATGGAAAACATGACAAAAAATACAGAGTAAGGAAACATTTTTGAAGTGCATTTATTTAGATGGAAGATATGAACCGAAATATGGAGCAGACATTGTGAGTGTGCAGAACAGAAACTCTAAAGTGAGGTCAAGAGGCATGGATAACAGATGGACAGGAAAAGGAACAGACCGACAGACAAAAATAAGGATTTAGGTGGGGGAAGGAAAAGGGGGGAATATTACGGATGGAGATAAAGATAAAAAAAGAAGTAAGTAGTAGAAGAAAGATGTGGCGGAATAACAGGATTCCAGAGGTCATGCACTGACCCCTGCCTTCCTGTTGTGCCGAACTCATTTTATCTATTCCACACGTCGCTTATTTTCTAGAGTTCTGATCAAGTGTTATATGAGTTTGCTGTTTGTCGAAACTGAATTCCTCTGTAATCTCCTGTGTTTATGTCTGCAGGGGATGAGCCTGAAAAATTGAAACTTTTCCCTATTTTTTTTTTTTTTCTAATTTTCTCAGTTCGGGACCTAATGTCCCATTTCTAAGTCTCTTGAGGGTCGTTCTGTCTCTAGGGTCGCTGGGCTGCCATCTGGCTCTGCTATCATGACACGTGCTCTGTATGTGTGTGTAAGAGAGAGAGAGAGAGAGAGAGAGAAGGTGGGCATTTGAGTTTCAATAGATGGAAGAATCACTAAAGGACAGAGAGAGGACTGTGTGTATGTGTGTGGTCCTCCTGATCCATAGCAGATTCTGGACCTACAAGAGTGTTTTTGATAATCTTGCATTAGTTACTCTTCACGGTTTCTCACCTTCTCTTTTTCACTGTGAAAAACATCTTTTGACTTTCACTTTCTTTGTACCATCTTTCTCTCCAACTTTTTAGGAGTGAATCTCACATAATCTGTCAAAACATGTCTAGATCGTATTGTGCTTTAAAAAAGCTTTTAGAATTTCAGAAATTAGAATGTCTTGCCTTTTCTTGACAATTGCGCATACTCCATCTTATTGTCTGTACTGTAACACTTAATGCATTTAGTACATTTTTTTTAGAACATTGAATAAGAATCTAATGAGAATAACGACTAAAAACTTCAAGTTACAGTCATTTGAATTTGTAAAAATGTTCCTAAATAGACATTATTCTTTATCTTTACCTTTTGTTTTTTAATTCTGATTTTAGAAATGAGAATTTCTTGCATATTCGTTAAAATAAAAAAAATAAAAAATTACATTTTAATTTTTAAACATTGATTATGAATTTAATGAGAATAATCTAAATAATTTGTGACAGTAATGGGAATTTTGTAGGCAATAAGTTAATCTCTCCTTTTGGTTTGAAAGCATGATGTGGTCGTTACATATTTATGTGAAATTTGTTTATATGTAAATATTTATGTTGAAACCCCAGTTTAATACATGCTGGCAGTTTTATGCAGTCTGGAGATTTGTTACTTTCTGGATTTGTTGACTTTCTACAGCCATGTTATGACAGTAAACTGTTTTTATGACTTTCTGCCACATGTGGCCATGTTTTCAGTTTGACCCATTTCACAGTGACTCTCTTTGATCATGGTGCCACTGCTTTTCTCTGAAGCACTTGTAGTGTCCTACTTTTACTCTGTTTAGCTGTGACTGTCCTGATCAGTACGATCAGACTGTGGTTGGTTGGACTAAGTGGTTTAAGCGTTTAGCTAAAATGTGTGGTTGCTAGGGCGGTTTGGGTGGTTGCTAGGTGGTCAAAAGAGTCCACATTAAGTCATTAATTGACTCTGTCACGGTTTCTAGTCATGTGCATCTGCCCTTCTGTTTCTAGTGGTAATGTGTGTACCGTTTATACAGAGAACGGCTTGCAAGGTGTTAATAATATATACAAAGAAAAATTTATTTTTACGGAATCAGGTAGCTTCCTGTTCAGCGTTTAGAAAATAGTTTGGGTTCAGGATATACTGTACATCACATACAGATGTTTTCCATGTGATTTATGAGAAAGGATGTCTTCTATAAATCTAGTTTGTTCATTCACAGGAACTTTTAGAGTTGATATACTGAGCCAGATGCTCCCCTTATGAAACAAAAATATATTGCAGTATATTGGAAAATATCATGTAATATATTAGGCATATATTCTTATATATATTTATTTCTTCCAATATATTGCAATATATTGAAAGCGGCAATCATTTGTATATTTTGCAATATATTATATAATATATGTATAATCAATATATTATTAAATGTATTAAAATATATAAAATATTAGAAAATAAAAAGGGAAAAAAATATATTAAAATATATCACAATATATTTTAAGAAATATATTGGTTAATATATTTTCCTTTCGTAAGGGTCCGGGTGAATGTGCATGTGCCAAATGTTAAGCTACAGATTAGGACTAAAGGGTTATGAATTATAGTTATAATAATATTATGTTCTTCATCCAAGAAGACTGATATAGTTCAATATCTGTAAGCGGAATGCGTGAATTTATCACAGTCAAATCACTCTGAATGTGTCTCGTTCGATCAGAATTAAGAATCAGTCCTGTTTCTTTTATTATGCTTTTATGTTGTTGCTGCTCAAGTATGACTGATTTGATACACACACATTTTACAATAGTTCAAGTGTGTGTGTTTTATACATACAGTAGGTGTGGTTCATCCTGCTTTAGCATGTGTGCAGAGCAATTGTGTTTATAGATGTCATTTAGGCCAATTGTGTGTGTGTGTGTGTTTGGGAGCATGACACGTCTATTATGTGTTATTTGTATAAATATTCAGTATGTAAATAGAGTTATATGAGGGGACACTTCCCACCTGCAACTATGACCTTGAGTTAACGTGGCAAGGTCACGTTGTGTGACCTCATTCTGATCACCATGGTGATGATCTAAGTCTAATGTCAACAATGCAAGAGTACTGTTTGAAATGTTGATTGTTTCACATTGCAAAAACCATAGACGATATACAACATATAGTCACGAGAAAGACAGATACCTCATTGTGTTCCTCATTATGGAAGATTTGGCTTTATTTTCGGGCATTCCTGCAGGCGGATGTAACCTTCACGTTCACTCGCGCTGAAGTCTTTGTGTCCTTGCCGAAGGAGTGTTTTGTACACATGAGGATATGCAGGAATCATTTGTGTCTGAAAGACTCTGACCCTGGATGTGACTAATGTTGTGACTGTTCTGTGGTTTAGTGTTTAATGTTCTGTGTGCTGAGTGAGGCGTGTTGGTGTTCGGGTCAGAGTCACCTGTGCTCTGTGAGATTTTGAATCATATGTTTATGGATTTCGTTGGCTATTTGGCTAGGACAAAAAGAAATCCTAAAAAATTTAAAAATTGAAACCCTATGCAAATTATTATTTTCCCATACAGTTTGGTTTAGGTTAGCATTGTAGTTATGCTTTAAATTATTGTGCTGTTTGGTTTACCTGGCTATATTTTGTGATCAAAATTGTCTCCAAAAGTAGTCTAAACTGGGGAAAAAAAGTAGAGTTGTTCCGATTCCGATACTAGTATCGGAAATATCTCCGATACCACAACAAATTCTGGCATCGGCATCGGCGAATACATGAACCCATATACCGATCCGATACCATTTTCTTAAAAAAGACCTAGTTATGACCGCAAGCTTTGCCTAACCGCTGCACGGTTCTTCTTCGCTGCTCAAAATGCATTGAAAACACAGGAAGTTGTGCTGTGTTGCCACAAGCAACCCCTGTTTAGAGCAGCGAAGAAGAAATGAAAACGCGTTAGCAGCCCTGATCTATATATGACTGGATCACTCATCACATTCTAAACTGCCATAAGACAGTGAAGCTGCTTCTATATTATAGATCAGTGGTTAGCAGTATGTCACTGTAGTACCGGTAGTTACAGACTCTCGAGTATATTCAGTACCGGCAGCTGCGTTCAGTCGCTTCCGTGTAAGTCAAAGCGCAGGGCTCCAGACAGTAGCCGAATATATACTAGTGTCTGTGAATATTAAACTGCAAAATACTATTTAAATATTACTCCCGTAAAATCTACATCTCTGTGGGTGACTGGCACAGATGCGCGAGAGCTCGCTGTTTTGTAGTCTCTGCTGTGTGTCATGAGGACACGAACGCATAAACCGTCACTTCATGAGAATTTACCGTTTCATTTGAGAATACTGTCATATCATAAACACAGACACTCAAAGATCTTCATGGCAGCCCATTAAAATAAATGTTTGGTTTACATGAGTAAATTGACAATATATAAAGCTACTGTTGTAGCCTACAGTAATAATAATACGTCTCTATAATAATAATAATTATGCCTAGATGGTTGCTTGTTTTTTACTTGTTTTGTTGTAAAGAGATTATCTGATTAATAGATCTTTTTTTATATTCCTAGACTTATTTGTTGCAGTTTTTTTATACAGTTATATTGTAAAACTTAAATACCTTTTTTAGTTTGCGGTGTTAGATTTTTGGCTGCATTTGAAGTTCTTTTTTGCATAAGAAAATAAATAATACTGTCAAATTCATGTTAGATAATAAAAATACTGTAATAAATACAGTAGTTCACCATGTATTTGTTCATGTTTTATTGAGGGATCTGTCTGAAGCACACCATAAAAAAATTCTAGCAATTTACACAGGGCTAGTAGTATATACAGCTGTATATACAGATACACACCCAGGTATCGGATCAGTACTCGGTATCGGCCGATACCCTGAGCCCAGGTATCGGAATCGGTATCGGGAAGAGAAAAAGGGTATCGGAACATCTCTAAAAAAAAGCTATATTTCTCTTATTTTATTCCCATTTTTCCCCCAAATATTTTTTTAAAGAGGTCATATGATGTTGGTAAAACAAACATTATTTTGTGTATTTGGTGTAATGAAATGTGTTTATGCAGTTTAAAGGTGGGGTGAAATGTTCGTTTTCACTCAATATCCTGTTAATCTTGAGTACCTATAGAGTAGTACTGCATCCTTCATAACTCCAAAAAGTATTTAGTTTTATTATATTCATAAGAGAAAGATAGTCTGTACCGATTTTTCCCGGAAAAACACGAGCGTCTGGAGGCATGACGTGTGGGCGGAGCTAAAGAATCACGAGCACCAGTAGGCTTTTGCGTCGAGAGCGTTTGGAAGCTGTGACAGCTGTGAAGGCTGAAACTGAACGAGAGCAGCAGCAACAACGACTCGCTCCGAGCGGGGCTCGAACCCGGGTCTCCGATGGGAATCAGACGCACTAACAAGGAGGCAGAGATATTTTAAGCAGTTTTACTCACCGCCTGTGGTTCCAACACACAATCGCGATCCTTTTTCGTTGGGATTGCATCATCCTTAAGAAATAAACGATACGCAAATCCGTCGTCAAACTGGGCTTTGTTTGTAAAACAAGCATTTTAGAAATGCAGGGAACAAACACAAACACTTGCACAACTCCGCTGTGTGAATTGCTAAGAATTAATTTAAGTAACTCCTTAGTTTCATTCATCGTTTGGCGCTGACTGTTTCTCTTTTTCCTTGTTTGCTAATTTGGTCTTAATTAATTTGGCTCCATTCGTTCTCCATTTCACAACACAATAAGAGAATACAGAAGTTTAAGAACTGAAATGCTTTTATCATTTTTTTTGGGGGGGGGTTTGTGACATTTTAAAGAGATAATATGCAGTGTGTGTGTGTGTGTCCTGAGTGTTTGCTGTCCTCAAGAATCACAATGGTCTTTCTGTCTTTGGCCCAATTAGTCACAGAGCTTGTTTCTCATTCACTGGAACAATCCTGGACTCTCTCTTAAAGTGTGTGTGTGTGTGTGTGTGTGTTCAGACTGAAATGCTTGAATTCCTGCTCATCCCAGCCACGTTTCAGACACACTATCATTATTAATTGCTCTGTATATGTGTGTGTAAATATTCGTAACTTACTGAGCACCCATTAGTTTTAAATGAAACCTCTTTAGAAGTAACTTGACAAAGCTGCTTCTGACATTCATTTAGACTTTATCCTACCCATGTTTCCTTTAGCACTATGTAATAAAGTGAACTAGTCTCTCGTTCTCGTGGTTTGGTCACATGCTGTGTCCTCAAGGTCACACTGATGGCCATCACCGTATACAGGAGACACACTTACATTACTTCTCTGTGCCTTGGCAATAGTGAAGTCACACAAATAGACTTACAAATGAATGGTGCTGGACATTTCGTTTCTTTTTATATGTCATTACTCATGCTTTCCTTTTTTCTCATTACAGCAAAAACCACCCAATGCTGACTGGCGTTTCACCCAGAACCAGAGGCCCGGGCCCAGCGGGTGAGTAACACACACACGTTCAATACGATTTGCAATATGCAAAGGAAGAAAGTCACCTCTTTTGAAAGCAGAAACATTTGCATTAAATAAATGGTTAGCACACACACAGAGGTGCATATATGTGTATGTGTGTGTGTGTGTGTGTGTGTGTGTGTGTGTGTGTGTGTGTGTAGAGTAATAGAAGACATACAGAAATGTATGCAGATTGACTTATAAAAAGATGTATAAAAAGAATATAGGCTGTGTTCAAGCTAGTATTGAGTGCACATACTGCTTATTTCATATATATATGACATGTACAATTCCAAAGAGAAAGAGAGAAACAATAAGAGAAAGAAAGTATCTGTTCTGAATCTTAATTTTCTTCTCTTAACAAAATGGCTGCTGTTTTTCATGCACTTTCCCCTCCACCCCCAACACTTCAATCTGCCAAGAGAGAGAGAGAGAGGCCAGAAAGAGTGAAAGAGGGGGACAGTGAGGTTTATTGCCATGCTAATGCCTGTTATAGTCATGCGTTGTGCTGAAACTGATTGGAACTATTAAGATGCCAAAGAGATTTGACTATTTCAGTGTGATTGACAGCGAATTATCCAATCAGATGCTATTTAGGGGGAGGGGTCAGTCACAGACAGCCAATAGGGTCAAGATTCTCTCGTGTGCCACTGTTCACGGTGTGCTGGTTTCCATAACAGATGTTACACAACACATTCCAGGCTGACAAGATCCAGTTTGAAAGAAGCCATCTGGGAGAAATTAAATCTTTTTGTTTAAGTTAAATTGGCAGCACTACATATATAGCAGCAGGCCTAAAGATTTCTGTGTTGTTAGCAGGGTTATTACACTGTAAAAAAAAGTTGTAAATAAAATATATACATATATATTATGCTTTAAAATGTCATGTTTAATTCACTTGTCATTTTTATAATTTATTTATTTGTAATTTTTTAATTTCCATTTATAAATGCCATCTTTATTTGGGAATTTTATAGCAATTTTGTGTGTGTGTGTGTGTGTGTGTGTGTGTGTGTGTGTGTGTGTGAATATTGTTTAAAAGTTTCAGTTTATAGTTAACTAAAGCTATTTAAAAAAGAAAAAAAAATCGTAATAATGAAATAAATCTCAACTAAAATCAAATCAAACATTAAAAGAACTTTCCAAGTTACCAAGGCATTTCTCATTTTCATTTGAAACTATAAAACTATAAGAGTATCTCAATGACAGTAAAATAACACGGTGCTTCGGCTTTTGACTTGTTTACCTTAGTTCCTTCCAAAATACCATAGTTAATACCAATCTTTTTTTCAGTTCTTTCAAGCTCCACTCTTCACATGTGAGATGGACGCCGCCGAGCAGGCTGAGGTATTGAAGTGTAGCTAGAGCCCCTGTAGGTTTCTCCCCGGGTCAGATTCGTCATCTGAAACTACTGGTGCTGCATTAGTGTCCAATAGTGATACTGGGGCCCTCAGGGGCTCATGGAATACAATAGAAAACAGCGTGTAGAGTTGTGTAAATTAGTAGCTTCGATCTTGTTGCAGTGCATCCCACGGTTCTGGATCCATGAAAGGAATTGCACAACAAATAATGACTTCATTTCCTTTGTGTAAACATTTGTAAGGGTTTTATGAATGAATAGCTACAAAACAATGACATCTTGGACCATAACTCATGGTTTTTTGACAACTCACACAATCTGGTCTACAGGAAGTGATTATCTGACCACAGGATGTGATACTGCTGACCACAGGAAGTCTGATTTCCTGCAAGTGTGATGAGATGCTGATTGTAAAGAAATGAGTTGTCTTTTCTTAATGCTTCTAAACAGGAACTGCTGTCCTGAAGTGTTGTGCTATAAGATGTGGAGAGTTAACCCATTTTTTTAATTGACCTATGTTTAAAAGTGGCAATGGTTAAGTGGTTAAGGATCTGAGCTGGTGGCCCAAATGTCTCAAGACTCTCAGTACCGATGCATCATAAGAACTGAGTAAATCACTGCTTTCAGATCAGCTCTGGTTCTCATTAAGGTTGTTCGCTCTAAAACAACATCACCCTGTTTTTTTCCTCATCTTGGCACTGTAAGTTCATCTCTTTTGAAATGCTTGGCAAAAACAGTGTCTTTTCTGTTCCTTTTTCCTTCACATGCTTAAATTCCAGATTTCTTTCGTTCTTTCTCCTATCTTTGAGTCTGTTTTTGTCCTCTTTGGGTCGTGTCTTGTATGCAGATGTTGTGCTGTGCCTCTGAGGTTGATTGTCTGGTGACTGTGGTGATAGTTTTACAGCTGCTGGGCTCATATAAGACAGGAAGTGAGACCCCGACAGAGACAGATGGCTTTTAGCATTAGCATCTCATTTTTACTCTGTGCTAGAGATGCTTGTAAGTAATTCATACTTACTTGAATTGTCTCCAAACAGATGGTGGTTTCAGTGGTTTTGTCCTGTTCGTTATGACCCATTTTTTCCAGGATCTGTGTTCATTTGAGTTTAACCAAACAAAAGCCTTCAGAACTGTAAAACTGTCTTTTATTTATTGTTTATGTTTATTATTAATAATAGTAATTGTTAAGCATTATGCATTTTACCAAGATCCTGCCCTTTTTTTCATGATTTTATAAAAACCATGCTTTGCATTATGATAATTTAAATAAAAAAATAAAATAATAATAACAATAAATAACTTTAAAATGATTTTCACTTTGGTTAATGTCACTGATCTAGATTTTCCCAGTCTTCCCACAATTCTTAAAGTGTTAAACAGTAGTGTGTTTCCTGATGTTACTGGGAACAGGATGAGGAATCTCCATTATTCTTCCCACACGCAGAGAAAAGACAACCGGGATGTTTTTATGAGGAGCAGCGATTTGTCCTTTGTTCATGTAGCAGTTACTAATTAAGGAAAGATTTAATGGCTTAATTAACACATTATGATTTGTTTGTGGAGCTGTAATCTTCAAAACAAAACTCCTGTGTTCAGGGCTGCATTGAGGCCGCACTGGGCCCCGGGGTTATGATTTAGGGCCCCCATCACAATAATGTTATATATAAAGCTTTAAATAGGATTTTTATCCCGTATCAGAATTCTTGATGCACTTAAATTTCATAATTTTTGTTATCAGTTTTAATATCACAAACAATAATACTAGCTTACTGAGGACAAGAACAAACATCCTCAAAAAATCAGACTACTTGAAAAACTTAAAGCACTGACTAATAAATATTATATATTTATTATATAAACTGAATATACACCGTTGT
Source organism: Carassius gibelio (assembly GCF_023724105.1). NCBI lineage: Eukaryota > Metazoa > Chordata > Actinopteri > Cypriniformes > Cyprinidae > Carassius > Carassius gibelio. Next base: position 18,991,965 of record NC_068384.1, on the reverse strand, counting down.
ATCAGTCAGTGGGGGCCAGAAACTGGTTAAGATCATTCTTCAAAATATCATCTTTTATGCCGAGGAGAAAAAAGAAATTCATAAAGGTTTAGAACAATTTGAGAGTATGTATATGATGACAGTATCTTCATTTTTGGGTGAACTATCCTTTTGAGATCTCATTTTATAATCCAGGATATTTTATATCCAGGATAATCCAGTACATCATGTAGCCTGACTCTACACATGCTTTATCTGTAACTATTAGCATTCATTTAACACATATATAAGTGTGTTTACGAGGATACTCGCTAAGATGGGAATTTGACACATAACTATATGTATTTGAATATTTAAGCACAAGGGCCAAAAGTTTAGTCAGTCGATATAAGCAGGACAATGTGGACAATGATGCTATGTTTTTTTCTTCTCAGTCTCAAATGTTAAAGCATTGAATTTACAGAAAAACTCAACTAAATGAGTGGATGGCATGGTGGCATTAGTGATGGGCAGTCCAGCCAATCACGGGCCCCCTCCTCGCTCGGGCCCCAGGGCTTCAGCCCACTGGTTAATATGGCCCTGCCTGTGTTAGTGGGGAGTTAATGGAGGTAAATTGGAAGTGCATTTGTTGCTTTTCCTGGTTACCGACTGCAAAGCAAACGTTGTGTGTAATGAGGAGAATTTTAGTGCGACCAGGACTGTTGTTCACTGTGGATGCAAATTGCAGAGTTTTTAAACAAGCCTTTGATGATCAAGTCGTCGCACATGGAAATGTTCAGTGGTTTTGTGTGCATGTGCTGTAGTTTTCAGCAGCTGTTGCCGCTCGTTCTCTGGTCGTTTTCATTTTCCAACTTGGTGTAGTTAAAAGTAACATGGAGGATTGTGTGTGTGTGTGTGTGTGTGTGTGTGTGTGTGGGTGAAATTAGGGGACAAAGCGCCTCACTCTCTCACTGCAGCTGTTGCTGATAGAAGCAGTACAGAATGGCCTCTGTTTTGCTGACTCGATTTCCTTTTCCTCTCTGCAGAGCTGCCGCCACTCCTGAGGTTGCCGTGGGAACCGGACCCTGGCCCAACCCCCCCACCGAGGCTGAGCAGCTCCAGGCGCTGATGGCTGCTGCTAATGGTGAGAATCTCTCACTTGCATTTTAACGGTGTCATCACAGTGCATACATACGTAGAAAACATGAGAAACATACAGAACCGAGTGTTGACTTCATTGCATTGCTATCGGATTAATCCGTCATTTACATCATAATCAGATGAATTTTTGCATACATGTTTGTCTTGCATACATCATGGACAGTCATGTAAAATGAGCACATGCACAGTCACAGATGTCCACGTGGGAAAACACACACACACACACAGAGAGTGCAGTGGCCCTTGTCTATACAAATGACATCAAAGCTGTTGGCACACATGACATCAGCCTCTCTCATCTTTCCCTTTATTTTCAATACCTCTGGGACTGAGCAGGAATAAAAAGAAAGTGACTCATCAAACATTTACTTAGGCGCTCTGGTATTTCCTCTTCATTTAGATGGATGCTGCTGTTACATAAAGCTAACCATGACTATAGACTAACACTAAATGTGAATTTTACCTGCAAAACACATGCACAATTTTTTTTGGGGGGCTTGGTAAGATATTATTTATTTATTTATTTATTGTTGTTGACTGAAGTCATTAATGCTCACCAAGGCTGTATTTATTTGATAAAAAAAAATAATATTGTAATATATAGTAATATTGTGAAATATTTGATAACTGTTTCTATGAGAATATTATATAATAATACACGACTGATATTTCTGACTTTTAAGATTAATTTCTCCAGTCTTCAGTGTCACAATAGAAAGTTCAAAAGAACAGTAAAAGAACATCATGTAGATTTTTATTTTATTTTTTAGATAATATCATAAATGTATTTCCTGTCACTTTTGAGCAATTTAATACATCCTTGCTGAATAAAAGTAAAAATAAATAAATTCTTACTGACCCCAAACTTTTGAACTGTGATGTACATCAGCTTATGTAAAGGATTAGAACTGATTGTTTTGGCCAGATCCACATTCACACAGACACATGGGAAGCAAGTGCAATCATTTTATATTTGTTCTGCAAAGACTTAGACAAGAAGTTTTTGAGTTATTTGGTTCCCACTGGAGAGAGTCAATGTTTCCACTGTTCTGTCCAGTGCTGTTCTGAAGCAGTTTGCCATTAGCATTTTTTCTAGGTTGAAAACCTCTAGAATAGGCTTTGTTGCATATTGTCATTTTAAGTGCAAACAAAATTATGTAATTGTATATCTTGATTTAAGTATGTTTTATATTTTTACTGGGAAACAAGAAAAAAAAGTGTTTAAATTGTTTATTTTTTTATTAACTCGCTGACGTAATATTTTTTTATTTTAAACATAAACACATTTAATTTTATTTAACATTTAAATGCATTTGGATAATGGAGATATATATATATATATATATATATATATATATATATATATATATATATATATATATATATATATATATATATATATTTATTTATTTATTTATTTATTTATTTTTTCTCAGAAAACAATCCTTAATATTGTCAATAATTTTACTTCCCAAATAAATGAATCTTGATTCAAAAATACACTTGATTTTGTTTGACAAAATATTAAGGCCCAATCCCAATTCTATTTTGTACCCCTTCCCCTTCCCCTACCGCTCCACCTACCCCTTCCCCTTGTCCCTTGAAACAGAGTGTCAAGGGGATAGGGGAGAAGATATTCCCTTAAGGATTGGGACACCACCACTACCATACCATTGTGTGCATTAGAGCCTTTAATTAGCGTCCTGTATTAATGAGCTGCTTACTGACACACACACACATATCGGAAATCGCGCACCTCACACATCCAGGAGAAAATAAACTTGTCAACGCTGCCCCACGACTTTTATTAAATACAGTTTAAATACTGAATTGCTACATTATATTTTCCAGCGACGAGAGGATACAATCGCTGTTTTTAAGTAAACTCACTCTAAAAAGATAAATGCATGCGAATACACGCAGCCTCCATTTCTCTCTCTTTTTCTCTTTCTCTCTCGAATAGGCTATATTTGAGAAAATGGTTTAGCCATTTCAAATTATTGGGGGATTAGTCTACGGCAGTTATCGCCCTGATCAGAAATATGCTGTGCCACTATCATGCAGTCTGTATGATATGACATTAGCAAATATTAGCGATTTTTTTGCAAAGATTTCTTTGAGTAACATGACCGTTAATATGAACTCACAATTGAATGTAACATAAAACAAATGATTACTTTTCGTTAAAAGCTTTATTTATGCCAAAAAAGATTACATTCATGTATCTTTTTGTTCGTTGTAGCAGCCATGTTGCCGAGATAATTCATACCCCTTCGTTTGAAGTGTGGTCCCGAAAAACTTTCGTTTTTAAGGGCTATCTGGCCGTTCCCCTTACCTCTACCCCTCCAACCAAAAGAGAATCGAGACAGGAAAGGGGAAGGGCTAAGGGGTAGAATTAGGATTGGGCCTATATTAGTTTTTTGTCGTGATTAGTTTCATTCATGCAAAGCAACTGTTTTTGGGGACTATTTTATTACCACTTACCATAACATATTTAAACATATAATTTAAAAAAGAGTTCAGGAGCTTTGTGAAAGTCCTCTCAAAATCACCTAACCGAAAACTCTTCTCTCTGCAGAGGTCAGCGAGGCGACCAACACTCTGGGTCCGGGCACCATGGGTCTGAGCACCCGCTACAACCCTCAGTTCACCCTGCAGCACGTCCCTGACTACCGGCAGAACGTCTACATCCCCGGCAGCACCGCCACCCTGACCTCCAGCCAGCAGCAAGCCCAGCAGGCCCTGCCACCTCAGCAGGCCGCCATAGCTGCTGCTGCTGCCCAACCTGAGCCACCCAAAGCCGCCCAGACGCCCGCCAGCAAGAAGAAGCCCACCAAGAAAGAGAAGAAGTAGAGAGTCGCGGGTATATATCAGGTTTAGGGAGGCTGAAATAGCTGTTCTGTTCTGAGGTTTGCTGGAAATCTGTAACTATTTAGAGAAAAAAAATTAGGGTGAAAAAACGTGTGTCAATGTAAACCCACTTCTAACCACTTTTTTGCTTATTTCGCACATGCGTTTGTTTTACTTAAACCCAAGTACAGTACAATTTGTTTTCCTGATACGTTTGGACATTCGGATATATGTAGAGAAATATTGGGTTTATGCAACTTCTAAGTGACACTATACTACTGCGTATATCAAGCCAGTAATGTATTTACCACAGTACTTTACCTTGAACATGTTAAACTGTCATCTGGACAGAAAGAGGAATTGTATTCTTGTAACAATCACGCTCTTGTTTGTGCAAAGACACAGTGTCCATTGCTGTGGATGTTGCAATGCTTGTAAAATGCATCATGATTCTTACTTTACTCTTTTGTTATTGTTTGCTAAAATACCACTATGGACTTTTATATTGATCTTTTTAGGAGAAGTTTTGATGTAGATGCAAGTCAGGTGATTATTGCTGCATGCTGTTTTTTTGCGCTATAGATAATCTCCATATCACCTGACATCTATGAACACCCATCTACAACTTTCTCAAGGAGGAGTTGAACAGTTAAACCATCCACTTTGATGATTTGTATTTGATTTATAGAATGGATCCCCTGTGTATCACTGAGCCAGAGGTCTTTTTTTTTTAACTGAATGTTTATGGAGCATTAGTGATGTCCGAGCCATAATGGGAGCTTTGTGAAACCAGTTACAAGTCCACAAGTGCCCGCAGTGGCACATCGTCCTTAGTATTCAGTATTTCCAGGTTATCCTGAAGTGTTGAAGCTCTTTATCAGTGCTTGTCGTAATTAGATGGGTTAGTAATGATACTTTCAGTGAGTATCTGTAGTTTTGATGGTGACAAAACCTCCTGACTTTGTGTTTTGCTGATCTAGGCAGCAATTTCCTAATGCAAAGGCAGTTTTTTCTTTCGGTCATATGCAACAATAGAATATGAATACAGTTAAAATTCCATACCAGTTAGGTGTGATGCTGTTTTAGGAGGCAACCTGCAATCATTGAATGTACAAAAAACACGCAAACTGTCATTGAGTTATTAGAGCTTTGGAAAATACTTATAATGCAAAGATTGCGTCTGAATAAAGCAGTTCTCGAACCATTGGCATGACCTTACTTTGTAAATAGAAATTTGTCCTTGAAAACACAAAACCATTGCAGATAATCAGCTCAAGAGGAATGGCTTACTACTGGAATGTCATTTTATTTTACAGAAAAAAATTCACAAAAAACAAAACAAAAAAACACTGACACTCTGATATCAATGTAGTTCTTTAGTACTATGAAGGCCAACTAACGCACCTGTAAATAAAGAGTTTAACTTTTACTTATGGAAATAAACAGTGACACTCTCTTAGCCTAGAAGTCGTGATGTTATGCATATATTTTTGTGTTCATCATCCTCTTTTCCTGTCACACTTTTCCATGAAAAGGCACAAAATGGAGGGCAAATAGATCTAAAAATCCTCCGTTATTAATTTTGTGCTCTCTGTCGTGCTTACATGTGTGAATGCTTCTTAATGTCTATATGAAGAATCTGAATAGATCTATTATCTGTGTGTGTGTGTCCTGCTGTAACATCTCTGATAAGACGCTTTGATTCCCGGCTTCTATGTGCTACTCCTATTTTGTATGCTAATATTTATATTGCTGTTTTTTTTTGTTGTTGTTGTTGTTTGTTTTTCTTTTCCTGAACACTGACATTTCAAATAAAAGGTTCTCAAATTATATGTGTGTTTGAATCTGTTCAGAATAGCACAGCTGTATAAGGATGAATCTTACAGAATCTCAATAGATATGATATACATGTATAACTGTGTATACACACACATAACCACATAAACAGGCAGTTCATATGCCTTATAGAGAGTCAGACTTGTAACCCGAAGGTCGCAGCGTTGGCGTTAAATAGCATAAAAGCTTTTCCAACCCGCTTTGCAAATGAAATAGTTTGCATAATATTCTGTGAATGCCAGAAACTGTCTTACCAAAGCATTAAAATATTAAGAAATGTAAAAACAAAAATTGCAATAGTCTTGATGGTTTGATTTGCCTTAACAAACAAACAAATTTCAATAAATGTTTGAATCTACTTGTGTTTTACTGTTATATTTCACTAAAGGAAATAAGGTTATTTTCTCTACAGTGGTCTAAATGGCCTCAAAACCTTGTCCAGTTAAAGGTTTTGGCTCTCGGTCCAGTGATCTGCATTTTCAGCTCTATTTGATTCAAACTAAGACAGATGCAACACTGTTCTCTTTCAGAACCACAAAGACTTTGTGTTTTTCTCAAACCTCTGCTTCCTTTGCCAACACTTCCTCCATGTTTTCACAGCTGTGCGTTTTGACAACAAATGAAAGGCTTCACCAGGTTTCAAACAGGTGATCAGAGTCAGGATCTGAAGTAGGAGACATGGAAATCTGCAGGGGTCAGACGTCAAAGGCGTTTCGCTACAGTCGGCCCGATCGGGGTCCGAGCAAGATTTTAGCCTGAGACAGTTAACAGATGGCAAGAAAAGTCCAGCAGAGACAAAAAGGAAAGTGTGCTTCATTTTCTCTGTCATGAAACCCTAGGGAAAACAGTCTGTTGTCAAGCACAAAAAGAGCGCACAGGGAAGCCCATCTGCTCACCCAACACACACACTGCATCAGCACCCATACAAAAAAGCCTTTTCCACTTCAGCTGGCGACACCATGGAAACCCCTTCCTTTTCCAAGAGAGTCGAAAGGAAGGAGTGATTAGAATCCAAACAGAGCAAGAACAGAGGACAGAGCAACAAAACACATACAGACATGTGGAAAAGTGAAGATGTGGGGGAAGGACTGCAATACACACGGCTTTTCATGAAGGATTATCAGGAATGCAAATCAGAGAAAATCCTCTTTATAACACTTTGATCACTACTTGGATCACCAAGTGTTTTCATAAAGGCCATAATCTACATATTATTACTTTTCAGATCAATTTAAATGCGTTTAATTGCTATGACAAATGTGACACTTTAGTGACAAACCATTTACCTTCAAGTCAACATGAAATCAAATCAGAAAAAAGTATTTACCTTCATAATCTTTGATCATAATGTAATAACTCCCCTGCTGAAACTGAAAGCTAATTTCTTTGAAGACTAATGTCATGTAAATAAATAAATAAAGGGTAACCAATAACTTAAATAGCTATTTAGAGACACTAGTTATCTTTGTGAGACATATAAACTACTGTACTTTTTGAAGTGAGAGATAGTCAAAGTTAATTTTAATTTTTTACAAAAACAAACTCGGTTCAATTAATATTAATCATCCACAGACAAACAAGAAAATGGATGACCTTATGCACTTATTAATACATTTAATAATAATAAGGTACATATTACATCAAAATGTGCTTATTAGTTTTAAACCACGGTTAATTTACCTTTTTTGTTATTGCAACATTTTCTGTATTCTATTTAGTCAACCTTTAAAAAAAGAGTTTGTATTAAAATGGAAGTTTTTTTTTTTTTTCTTTGTTTTTTTCCGGAGTGCTTTACAATTTCAATTACATTTTTATACTGTGAATGAGATGTCTTCATAGTACATCTATCTATATATTGTCAAAAGAGCAAGTCAAATTCAGTTTTGTCTCTGATAATAGGGGAATTTAGAGTTATCAGCAGTCATCAGCATCTGGAGGACAAATTCAAGTTTGTGGAAACAACGATATTGTCACGCAGAGAGTAAATAATCAGATCACTTGATTTAAGAACCATCCCGTCTAACCAGAGCTGAACTCTGAGTTCACAGCGCTGAGACTCGGAGAAGTGTGTGAAGTGTGAGTGTGTGAAAGTGTGAAGTGCATTAGACACGCAGACTCAGACTTCAGCGCCATGATGACAGGTGTTGTCAAGCCAATAAAGCAGCTGCTTAGGATATTCTGGGATGTTGCCCTCATACTTTTCCCAAATGGTTTGATATGGAGTTGTGAGGAATGCATCAATCAATCAATCAAGAGCATCTGATAATTACTGTGACCAACTAAGCTTCAGTGTCATTTCCACCTAAACTTTGCCCTCAGCCAAAACTATCTGCTCAGGAACAAATAATAGATTAATGAGACCAAAGACTTTAAGATTTACCCAAAACCAATTATAGCTCATGAGAGCCAGCGGCAAATTCCAGAAGATCTGGCCGAGGTGACGCTGCTCTCAGTGGGTTTATGAGCACAGACACCCTGGAGCTGACATGTCCAAAAACACTGAAGCTAATTTTCAAATAGACGCTATCTTTTTTTTTTTTTTTTTCTTTTTTTTTGCAAACCACACATTACTCCAAGTACATTCTTGCCTGAAGAACTAAAACTCTTAAAAATACATTATGTGATGCAACAACAGTAGGATCTAAAATAGTTATTATAAAAAAATTAAATAAAAAATGTCTTAACTAAGGTTTTCTGAATCACTAAGGCATACTATGTGACTAATACAAATGACTACAAATATACAATTTCTACAAAATGTTGCACATTGAGTAAGGTGTAAAACATCTTCATAGACATTTTCAGGTTTTACAGAGTGGAAAAGCTCTGGTGCCACTAGTACTGCAGAAATTACACACACACACACACACACACACACATACACACACACACACACACGCACACACACGCACACACACACACACACACACACACACACAGGAGCTGTAACTAATGAATGCCCAACATGACTAAATATATCAACAACAAACTCATTAGAGCTCATCATAAACATTGCTGGAGGGGGTTTGGCTTTCAAAATTTGAAAAATAATCTTGACAACCTTCTGTCAGGTCAAAGATCAGGATGGAAATAATCTAGGAAGACGACATTCAAAATACTCTTAAGTTTCAGAGAGGAAGGGACATTTGATGCTGCTGTTAATTTGTAACATTATAAAAACACACAAAATGGCTTAAATGGGCTGGTGCATGTTTATGGTGAAAACAGGCCCAGGCAAAGAGGGTTCTGTGGTTGTGTTGGTGTGGCACAGATTATTTTTGAACTCTGACAGTGACTGAACAGCAATACCGCAACCAAAAGCTTAATAACAGCAGGAAGTCCAGCTGCAGCTCCACAGTGCCAAGTCATCACAGATCTACTTACCCACCATTCCTCTGCCAACAATCCCTCCCTCTGAGTCTGTCCAGAAAGATTAAAGGACTGAGGAAAAGAAAGCCAGAAGAAAGAGCACATTTGAGTTCATCCTGTTGTTTAAATATGAATTAACTCATGAACTCCTTCAGATTATGTAAAGTTATACTAAATACTTAGTGCACTAAGAGATCAAAATCTTTCTGATTGGACACCAGCTACAAATGCATGCTGTGTATTGGTGCCACATTAATAAATATCATAAATAAAAAAAGAAAAGATGTAACAGTGATACAGTTATACATGTGTCAGTTAATCTCAGCCTGCATGAACACAATCAGCCATGAACAAATAAGTGATTCACACCGATCTAAAGAGCTTTTTGTATGTTTTTGGAGGGGAGTTGATGCAATTATTGCTGAATCTTCACCTTTAGTCCCTAAAACGTCTCATGCGAAAGTCCCTGTGTGTAATAAACTGCAGGATGTCAATTAATCTGATTGTTGCAACGGTCTCGTGGGTCTCTTGCAGACTAAAACAACATTCATGGCTTAAAACTACCTCTCCAATCTACACAGAACATTTCTGAAACTAGCCTGCAAAAGAAAATACCTTTTCAGAAATACTTACAGTAAAAATAAAATAAAATGAATTCAAGTTGGAAATCAAGAAAATTATAAGGAGTTTAAAATAAAAGAAAACGTTTCATTTGAATTCAACTTGTAAAACAAGAAAATTATAAGGAGTCCAAATTCAAAGGTCTAACACATGAAACAGAATGAGTTCCTTTCTAAAGATCGGTATAGATCATTCAGACACTTTTAGGACAGAAGAATCATTGTGTCTCTATCAGTGAGTCAGACGGTCACTGGTTACTCACATGACACGTCACATCCTCAGGCGACTGACCTCTGCTTTAGATGAGGCTCACAGCAGCATGGACATAAAGAGACACATTTTCTACTGATCGCCTCTGTCACACACACACACACACACACACTAAATCCTTGGTTCACAGTGGTCAGATCAGCAGACAGACAGAGCCGGAGGGGCAATAATTTGACCTATATTATCTGGGACAAAAGGAGACCTGACATTCAGTGTGTAAAGATGATATAAATTCATTTCAGATTATTCATAAAAATAGTGTTAATATGAGTAAGCAAGATAAAAAGAGACATCAACACTAACTCATCTTAATATCTTAATGTCTTAATATCTGTTCAGTACACACTGCCATTCAAAAGTTGGTACAAGTAAGATGTATTTGAAATAAGTCTCTTCTGCTTACCAAGGATACATTTATTTGATCAAAAAATAGTTTAAATGTGAATATATTTTACATTTTCAGCATCATCACTCGGTCACATTGTTCTTCAGAAATCATTTTAATATGCTGATTTGCTGCTAAAGAAACAAATCTGATTATCAGTGTTGATGACAGTTGTGCTGCTTCATATCTTTGAGAAAACTTTCATTTATTAGAAATCAAAATCTTTTGTAACACCACTGTCACATTTGATCAATTTTAAATTTTATTTTGCTAACAAAAATATTATTCTTACAAAAAAAAAAAAAAAATTATATATTATATATATATATATATATATATATATATATATATATATATATACGGACCTCAGGTTATTATTGACTATTACTGTTCAGAAGAGTATTTTCACTTTTAAGTCAACATGAACTTGCATCCATCCATTCCCCCATGGACAAAATCAAGTCCCATCTGACATTTATTTCCTGTAAAAAGAAAGGAAGGTCAACATTGAAAACATCGAACTAATGGGAGAGATTTTCTCTTTCTCTCCGAGCAGCAGGACTGATTTAGGTCAGTTTGATATGTTCAGATCAGCTGTATTAAAAGTCTCTCATCATCATCATCATCATCATCATCTCTCACACATAAAGGAAAAGATCAGGGCATCAAGAATGGATGATCTTTAGACTGTAATGATTTACTAATAAAACAGTCAGTGTAGATGAATGACTTCTACTTTCTTTTATACAACTGAAAACAAGAATTTTTGAATTAAAAAAATAAAGTTTCAATTTTTAAAATTTTCAAACTTTTTTAATAGTGAGGTATTTGAAATCAATTACACGTTTAATCATGTGACTTGTTGATATACCTAGATATCTATGGATGCACTTGCATTGTTGTGCCTGCTATTCATGTTCATACTTACTTTGCAGAAAGAAAATGTACTTGCAGTTGAATTTTTAAGAACAATGCCGATTTTAAGAACAACCTTGGAGCATCAAGTGAGTGGTGGGATGTTTTGCTAATAAAATCTGAGCATCAGAATGGGGAAGAAAGGGAATTTAAGTGACTTTGAACGTGGAATGGTTGTTGGTCCCAGATGGCCTGGTCGGAGTATTTCAACAACTGCTGATGTACTGGAATTCTCATGCACAACCATCTCTAGGGTTTACAGAGAATGGTCTGAAAAAGAGAAAATATTCAGTGAGTGGCAGTTGTGTGGATGAAAATGACTTGTTGATGTCAGAGGAGAATGGGCAGACTGGTTAGAGATGATAGAAAGGCAACATTAACTCAGCGGTTCAGGCTGGTGGTGGTGTAATGATGTGGGGGATATTTTATTGGCACACTTTGGCCCCCTTAATACCATTTTTTTTTTTTGTACCTGAATCATTTTAGACCTGTTTATGAGACAAAACCAAACCCATCAGACCTTTAAAAGAGCTCAAAGCTCCAGAAGTGAGAGTTTTCTATATTTTCAGCATGACTCTCTCCATAAACACCTTTTTATATCACATTCTCTGTTTTCCATCGCTGTCTCTTATCCATCCTCTTTAGCATCCTTCATCTATCCACTGTAGAGAGAGACTTCATGTTTTGGCGAAATCTTGTGTAAAACATTTTAAAAGTCTTTGAAACTGACAGTGAATTTGGCTAAGAGATAGGAAGAGAGGCCAAAACAATTGCTAATTCCAATTCCTAAGAGACTCAGCAGTATATTTTGGGTTGTTTGATCCAAATTCACAATGAAGAGACTGAATTAGCCGTCCATCCTTCACTCTCTCTGACTCCGCCCTCCACAAACAGCCACATACTCCCCCACATTCAATCGCTACCTGGAGACCACCGTGACACTGGGCCAGCCAATCAGCTGCCTGAGAACTCGGCTCCTGTCTTTCGATTGGCCGACTGCACCAGAGCTCAGTACAGCATCAATGCGATCGTCACTGTGCCGTCTGCAACAACCGAGCCAATTACTGGCCAAGAGTCTGTCCTGATTCCTGAACACAACCAGATAATGAAGCAAAGCAGAGGGTGAAACATAACAAGAGCGTGTGACGGGCAACAATGCTGAAGGAATCCAGACATTAGGAGTGTGTTCTGATGTTCTGTAAGCGGATCTTTAATGAGAAACACTTAAAGAAAGAGCTCTATGCCTTTATGTTAAAACAATGGGATTAAATGATAGCAAATGTGCAGTCAACACACACACACCACCACATCATGAACAAAATAACTCTGAGCTGCTTTTATCTTAAAAAAAAAACAACTAATCAGTTTGTCATGATTAGTGCCAAACAACTCAGAAACAGGAAATAAGACTTTGTGTGACCGGCATGCTTTGTGTTGAATGTACTGTAAGAGGCATTTCTCCCTGTCTATATGAGCTGTAACAGAGAAGTGTGTGTTAGTCTGGGATTTGCTGAGAGGAAATTCCAAATCATAGCTGCATTTTTTCCGCACTCATGAGACATAAAACCAGCACACAGATGCACACACAGGAATGTCAAATAAACGCTGTACCCCTCATACCAAATTACACACACACACACACGACATAGTCCATTTACGTTACCACACATTTGTCTTTTTTTTCAGTCTTGTTGACTCTATGCATGTTACAGTATTGTTCAAAATAATAGCAGTACAATGTGACTAACCAGAATAATCAAGGTTTTTCGTATTTTTTTTATTGCTACGTGGCAAACAAGTTACCAGTAGGTTCAGTAGATTCTCAGAAAACAAATGAGACCCAGCATTCATGATATGCACGCTCTTAAGGCTGTGCAATTGGGCAATTAGTTGAATTAGTTGAAAGGGGTGTGTTCAAAAAAATAGCAGTGTGGCATTCAATCACTGAGGTCATCAATTTTGTAAAGAAACAGGTGTGAATCAGGTGGCCCCTATTTAAGGATGAAGCCAACACTTGTTGAACATGCATTTGAAAGCTGAGGAAAATGGGTCGTTCAAGACATTGTTCAGAAGAACAGCGTACTTTGATTAAAAAGTTGATTAGAGGGGAAAACCTATAAAGAGGTGCAAAAAATGATAGGCTGTTCAGCTAAAATGATCTCCAATGCCTTAAAATGGAGAGCAAAACCAGAGAGACGTGGAAGAAAATGGAAGACAACCATCAAAATGGATAGAAGAATAACCAGAATGGCAAAGGCTCAGCCAATGATCACCTCCAGGATGATCAAAGACAGTCTGGAGTTACCTGTAAGTACTGTGACAGTTAGAAGACGTCTGTGTGAAGCTAATCTATTTTCAAGAATCCCCCGCAAAGTCCCTCTGTTAAAAAAAAGGCATGTGCAGAAGAGGTTACAATTTGCCAAAGAACACATCAACTGGCCTAAAGAGAAATGGAGGAACATTTTGTGGACTGATGAGAGTAAAATTGTTCTTTTTGGGTCCAAGGGCCACAGGCAGTTTGTGTGACGACCCCCAAACTCTGAATTCAAGCCACAGTACACAGTGAAGACAGTGAAGCATGGAGGTGCAAGCATCATGATATGGGCATGTTTCTCCTACTATGGTGTTGGGCCTATTTATCGCATACCAGGGATCATGGATCAGTTTGCATATGTTAAAATACTTGAAGAGGTCATGTTGCTCTATGCTGAAGAGGACATGCCCTTGAAATGGTTGTTTCAACAAGACAATGACCCAAAACACACTAGTAAACGGGCAAAGTCTTGGTTCCAAACCAACAAAATTAATGTTATGGAGTGGCCAGCCCAATCTCCAGACCTTAATCCAATTGAGAACTTGTGGGGTGATATCAAAAATGCTGTTTCTGAAGCAAAACCAAGAAATGTGAATGAATTGTGGAATGTTGTTAAAGAATCATGGAGTGGAACAACAGCTGAGAGGTGCCACAAGTTGGTTGACTCCATGCCACACAGATGTCAAGCAGTTTTAAAAAACTGTGGTCATACAACTAAATATTAGTTTAGTGATTCACAGGATCGCTAAATCCCAGAAAAAAAAAAATGTTTGTACAAAATAGTTTTGAGTTTGTACAGTCAAAGGTAGACACTGCTATTTTTTTTGAACACACCCCTTTCAACTAATTCAACTTATTGCCCAATTGCACAGCCTTAAGAGCGTGCATATCATGAATGCTGGGTCTTGTTTGTTTTCTGACAATCTACTGAACCTACTGGTAACTTGTTTGCCACGTAGAAATAAAAAATATACTAAAAACCTTGATTATTCTGGTTAGTCACATTGTACTGCTATTATTTTGAACAATACTGTATATATTATACACATCTGTAAGGCACTAACAAAAAACAACCCCCCCCAAAAAAGTCCTAAAATGTGGTTATGAAAAATCTACAATGGTATTTTGTGAAATAAAACTGACTTCAATTGAAATCTATTGCAAATGGATGGATGAAAAGTTGAGCCAAAAATTCAAATGGATTATGGTCATGTTTTTAATCAGCTGCTTTTTGACCCTCATTCTGACGGCACCCATTCACTGCAGATGATCCATTGGTGAGCAAATAATGAAATGCTACAGTACATATATCCAAATCGTGTCTGATAAAGAAACCAAGTCATCTACATCTTGGATGGCCTGAGATTGAGCAAACTTTCATTTTTGGCTGAACGGTTTAAGTAAAATTTATGAATTAGTGTATTTCTGAAAAGTTTTGACTACAACTTTGCATAAGCAAATGAAAAGTGTAACCCTAAATTACACTTTTTTTAATTTTTATTTTATTTATATGGGCATTTCCAGAAATTCTGACCCTCCAAGGACCGGTCAACAAACTCACACACACAAACAAAATGCATATGAATAAGTATTAAAGATGATATTTTAATGTTGTGGTATTAGAGATAACCAGAATAAACATCTCTACAGTCAAAACGTAATATACACAATTTGACCAAATGGATCTCACCAATACAACCGCTATATTATCACAATAAAACAATCAAGAATAAAAACTGATGAGGAAAAACTGTTTAAAAAAAAAAGCAGAAAGAAAACACACAGTCTCTTTGTTTTTCCAGTGATCTTTTTCCAGCTTTTCCAAAAAAAGTGAAATCGTTGACTTTCACAAACAGCATTGCAATCATCGGCATCGAAGGAAAATCTGTTGGCTCGCAGTTCTCCAAAAACTGCAGTCCACAAAAATGCAAAAAAACGTCAAAAATTGGAAATTTGGCTTCAAAAACTCCCGAACAACAAACAGGATATTCTCGAGCTCTTTCAGACTTGCTGGTTTCTAGGCAGAATTTAGAGATCTGATCGCCGCCAAAACATTGACATCGTTTCACGAACATTCTGAAAATGCATATACATATTTGAATATAGTTTAATCTGGAAGACTCTTTCTCAGGATTTCTTGACAAATGCAGTCCGAGCTATGGCTTTAAACAGTGATCTCTACCCTCAAACATTCAGCCAGCCTCAACATTCAGGTAGGTCATATTACAAAGCTGAAACTCTGAGGTCATACTTCCCGATGTCACGGACAACAAACAATCTTAACAGCCGACCGGTTAATTACTATCTGCTGGCGATCAGTCAACGTAAAAGACAGGGGCATTTATTAGCTCACTGTCTTACTGCAATGAAAAATACTCAAGTTGAATAAGTCTATGTGCAGTTTTTAACAGATATTTCAGCACCAGTGATAGAAGTGCTCTGCTACAGTCCTGCAGATTTTGCTTGATCAAACCGTTTATCATAGAGAAATAAATGCCTGTCAATGTTACTTGTGCTCTCAAAATAGATATTTCGCAGTTCACAGTGACTTTTTACTCACTGTCTGGCGGTAAATTAAAAATGCCACTGAAAACTGTGTGATGCATGTATCAGCAGTTTGGATCTTCAGTGTGCAGAAGAGCATATCTTCTACAGCACTTCACAAACAACACAAAACTGACCACTGCTGTTCATGAAAAAGTGCAGCAATCCACACACCAGTCATTTATAAAACCACTGTGAATTACACATGTTTCATCAATTCGATCCAAAACCATTTTTGCATAAATGGTCACATTTAATTCCATACAAGAATGGTTTATGAATGACTTGAATGAATGAGGCTCAATGATTTTAGCTAGTGAAAGCAAGTATCTTTGAGATTAAAACAACATTATTCCCTCAAAAGGACAGAATGAAGTACCCCCCAAAAAAGAAAAGCACAAGAAGTGAGAAATAATCTTGTGAACAGGTACCAGACCTCTTTGTGATGGCTACAGAACCTCAGTGAGAACACCTCGAGCACACACTAATTGAACATGCATATATGGGGTCAACATTATCGGCACGTTGCGTTTCGAACATTATAATGTGACTTAACGTGATTAAAGTATCAAAAACCAAACAAAAAAAGCTAAACGTTGAAGCAGAAAAGATGTTCGTTTTCAGAAGGAACCAGAAGAGGACGTTCAGATGAATTTGGAATGGAATTCCAAAACAGAATCTCTATACGAATCTTTGGATTCTTGCAAAATCAGTCGATTCAGATAGCGGACAGATAAAACCTTGTGTTTACAGAAAGAGTGCTAAAAAAAAATGACAAAACGAGTGTGACAGTGCTGAGATGATGAGGCCGCTCCTCCAGTGTGACGGCCCAATAGGAAGCCGAGTGGGTGTGGCTTAGCGAGAGCCCCGCCCTCGCAGACTTGGTCCCCAAATACAGTCTGTCTTTTAACAGGCAGGATCAGCATTGGAAGTCCTTAATGTGAGCGTAACGGAGCGTCATCTAAGAGGTCCTCCAGCGAGCCCGTGTCCTCCGGAGACGACTCCTTCCTGTCCTGTGCTTCCAATCGGGTCTTTTTCGTGGCACTGGGTGGGGCGTTATCCTGAAGAAGCTCTTTGGCGAGAATGTTTGTCACGGCGTGACCGGCTCCTTTCCGATTGTTGGCTGAAATGGAAGTGGAAATGATAAATTCAAGGGCAATTAAAAAGATATTCAGTTCAGAGGTCAAACGTCAAATTTAAGGCCACTCTCGAGGTTAAACACGTGGTGGTCATTGTTTAAAGCACCACAGTCAAAAACAACCAACAGATTACCTTTTTATAGGAATATTACAGGTTATTTTCCACTTAATGATCAATACAGACAATCATTTCAGCTCATTCCCCAGTTATAAAACAGACCACATTTAATAATTCTAAATGAGATTAATGGGTTGGAGGGTTTAAAAGCATAAATGTGAAGCTCATGTTGATGTGAAATCACTAAAATGTAAACCATTTTTTGAGCTACTCTGCAAAAAATTATAAATTAAGACGTAGGCATTAAGTTATGAAAAATATCAAATTTAAGAGTGTTTATACTTAAAATGGGAAAAAAAAAATCAACTAATGCAACTTATCAATATTTATCTCAGACTTGATATAAACTTGCAAAATATAAACTCAGAATTGAGAGAGATATTAAAACAAGTACACTACCATTTAATTCGATTTTATTTAGTGGCAAATACAAACGAAACAATAAAAACGTAGATGAAAAAAGTCTTACAATTCTGAGTATATATCTTGCAAGTGTATCTCTCGAAAATATATAAACTTGAAATTGTCAGAAAAAATAAGCTTCCATATATTTGTTCTTGTTTTAAGCATGAAGTTAATTACTTTTTATTTATGTATTTATTGCAAAAAAAAACAAAAAAAAAACAAGACTTTATAGTTAAGCCATTTTGCTTCTCAAGTTTAGTCAAAATTTTACAAAATAATAAGACCGAATTAGAAAATTTCTTGCACTAGGTGAGTATAAACACCACCAGATTCATGTTCTGATATACCAGATATCATATGTCATCAAATATGTGTTCTGGTGATCATGTTGGTATATTTAGGTCCGTGTGAGGCTGTGGAGGGCTTACACACAAGATAAACACTTCAATAATGGCTGCAGAACAAAACTCCTGTGGTGAGACATTCATAGGAAAATACTGTCGGAGAATGTCATATTTCATTCACATTCTCCAGCCTGTATGCAAATCAAGCAAATCTCACACACACACACACACATTCCCGAGTGCACTGATAATGATCTCTGAACAAACATCTGTAACGAAGCATGCAGACTGAATGAGAACACGCGCACACACACGCACAGACGTTACCAAGCAGGTGTCCAGTGTGAGCTGTGATAAGGACAGCACTGAGTCTGTTGGGGAGAAAAAGTCGTTATGGGAGCGTTTGTGGCTTCGGGTTGTGAATGTCAGACAGACAGGACCATAACAAACATTTACCATGGAAACAGAGCTAAAGCAGTTACGCGTTTCTGCTATAAAATTATGGTAACTTACTATTACTAAACATGTGTAAACAGGTTTCCAGAAGTAAGGTTTTTTTATGCCTCACAGTTTATCAGCAAATGTTTGATGTTTAATATGCAGTAATGTGGATTTCGAACCAATGACATTTCACTGTTTGCAGGACTATTAGAGTGCTATGAAACATAAACAGAAAACACCAAAAAGTCAGTCAGTTGTCACAGTTCCCTGTCTTACCTTTTCCAGTTCAAATATCTAAACATTTTGATGCATTTACTTGAGATGCGACATTACCATAAACTTGTTTTCTTGTTTTCACTTAAAATGTATCAAAATTAGGTACGTTTATTCTCATAGAAAATAGGAATATCTGACATTTTATGTCATTTTGCAGCTTAAGTATTTATTGTTTTAAGAATGTTTCAATATTTTATTTAGACAAAAATATTAAAGATTACTTTTTACTGTGTTAAGTCAATAGTGTTTGTGTGTGTGAGAACAGCAAAAAAACAGACACACCCACATAAGCTACATCCTCATTTGCATACTATCTGTTCTCAGTAGGTTGCGTGTTTGGGACTAGTGCAAGCCAAATCAAATAGCGCAAAAAAATAAATAAATAAAGGTCAAACCGCATCTGTGGATGTTCTTTTACCAAACATGGACCTTAGTTGATCTAGATAACATTTCATTTGACAATCACAATCAGGTTATGAGGGACAAAAATGACAACTGGAAAGTTTCTGTATACATATGTCACAGTTTTGCTTTTCTTCATTTCAAATTAAATATGAGGTCTATCCTGACTAATATCCACTACTGCACAAGTTGCGTAAAAAAAAAAAAAAAAAAAAATATATATATATTATATAATTATTATATATATATAATTGTGATTTTCTGAAAAAAAAAAAAAAATAAATATATATATATATATATATATATATATATATATATATATATATATATATATATATATATATATACACATATATATATATATACACATATATATATATATATATATATACATATATATAAATAATTGCAACCGCTATATTAAAAAAAATCCAAGTTTCACTGTGCGTGTTTTTTGTAAAAACTGTATTAAAATTTAAATTAAATTAAATTTCAAATTTTAATTTTAAAACGGTATTAAATAATCTTAATTATTATTCTTATTATTACTAAAAATAAACGACTAAATAAAATACGAATTATTACGTTATATAATATTTGAGAAAAAACTATATAATTTAATTTAACATCACAACTGTACAATTACAATAATAATATTCATGGCGGTCTCAATTTATACACGTCTCAATTTGAAAATCACACTGAGCCATATCACGCTTTCAGTTTTGTCAGTTTTTCAAGGAGTTTTCAGATGTTTATAAATGTTAAATGGCTATAAATGTTCAAGTTAAATCTAAATTTAGCTAGATATATGGGGCATGTGGCATCGAAGCCTTCAATTTTGTGACATGGTAATATGCCTCTGTACTGGAGTACTCTCTTCCATCATTAGAGAAGTACATCATTTTGGCATGAAGAATGTGAGTTAAATGCAGCCACAAGTTAACATGAATCTGTATTACAAAGCCTTGTAAAGCCTACAGATTTTTAGCACAATTATTTATATCTTTGATCATTATCCATAGTTTCTGCCGGATATGAATCAGCACAGCATATTTTATTAATACATGTGCATTGGTGTCTTTGTAAGCATGTGATTAAAGCAGCAGCTGCCGTCTTTCACTCAGTAGATCTCTGACTCTCTGACTCTGCTCATTATGCACAGGGTCAGAGGTCACAGGGCGACTTCTGTCTCCACACTGCATGCCTGTGGTCTTTCTAAAGGCATTTAAACTGTGTGTGTGTGTGTGTGTGTGTGTGTGACTGAGTGAGTGAATGCATCCATATGCAGAACGAACATGTGGTCAGAATGACTGTGTGTCTGTGGCATATGTTGAGGGGTTGAGTCACCGGTGCCGTGTGCAGCTCCGTTTGTGTTGTCTACATAGTCAGCATCCTAATGGTTTTGGAACAACTACAAAGGCTGTAACTAACCAATAGTACTAACTGAAGGCTTTTTAAAGGGAAGCATCATTTCGCAAAAAAAGTTGAAGTGTTGAGAATACATCTATGATGCCTTAACACGCTGTCTAGGTAGGGAGCTCACTTGGTTTTGGAACAGAGCTTGTGTGTGTGCTGCTACAGAAAAGCTAAAAATACTAAACACACCACTAATGACTCATGCTACACACAGAGAGATCTGGACTCGATTCCAAGTGGAATATACGGTCTGAAATAGCAAAGTAAACAGAGTTAAGACTTTAGAGAGATATAGAAAAGAGAGGGAATAAAAGATTGAGGCCTGATCGAGGGAGGCAAAATGAGGGAAAAAGTGCGGGAATGCTGAGGCAGAGTGTGTGTGAGAGAGAGAGAATGAGAGAGAGAGAGAGAGAGAGAGAGAGAGAGAGAGAGAGAGAAAGTGAGAGAGTGAGAGAGTGAGAG
>NC_068384.1:18958236-18965736 GCF_023724105.1 Carassius gibelio | reverse complement strand
AGAAAGTTTATAGCGCGTTATAATGAACAGATAAGATTTGCGTGTGTGTTATTGACATGGAGTCAAGAGAAAATAAATCTGTCTAGACAAAAGTCTGTTTTAATATACTAAACAGACTGATGACTGAACCATCTGCTACACACACACACACACACACACACACAAACAGGGCACAGGCACTCATGTGTGTATGGATACTATCTCTACACAGAAATGTACAAATGTACCGCTCAAAATTTGACGGTCAGTCATTTTTTTTTTTTTTTTTTTTTTTTTAGAAATTAATCATTTCATTCAGTAAGGATGTACTAAATCGATAAAAAGTGAAAGTAATTTATACAGGCATTTAATTATGTTAAAAGATTTCAAATACATGCTGTTCTTCTGAACCTTTTTTTCATCAAAGAATCCTGAAAAAAATATGAAGCAGCACGATCGTTTATATGCAACAATACGAATAAGAAGTTTTTCTTGAGCAATGAATCAGCATATTGGAAAGATTTCTGAAGGATCGTATGACACTGATGACTGGAGTAATGATGCTGAAATCACAGGGATAATAATACATAATATTTCACAATATTACTGTTCTACAGTATTTTTGATTATACAAATGCAACCTGTGAAGAGACTTCTTTCAAAAACATTAAAAAATTTTACCAACCCCAAACCTTTGAACAGTAACTTTGCACTTAAACTTTAATTACAGACATAAGAAACCTTACAAAGAACTTACAATGTTTACATTTGTTTCTTAATTGAATGAAACGCATAATCTTTCTTACACTTCAACCTGTTGAGTCATTTGCAGCACATTTTACATCTGTCATACAGTATGCTTTATGCTTTTAGCAAATCTTTATGAGAGGACTTGATTTCTATCAGGAAGAATTGATTGGATGATGAAGAGTGACTACTTTATATGAAGGTGCTTGAAAACTAAGAGGGACTGCTGATGTTTCGAATAAAAAAGTTGTTTCAGAAGCAAAGTTATTACATTTTGATGAAAAATATGAAGAATATACTGTGTAACATACACCGAAGATTCGTTCACATTAGAACCAAGAAAGAAAGTAAATAGGACCCATATTCATTTCATGTGGACTTCAAAACCTGCATTTTAAAGATCAAGGATCTCAGATCTGTAAATGTAAAGCTCTTGACTTAAATATCAATTAACTTATCAACTTCTACTCAAGGTAAATCTCAGCTGCCGGTTGTGTTCTCACCTGGAACATGTTCCTGAAGTTGTTGAGGTCGCCGAAGAACTCTTCTGGAGTCATTTTCTTGGGGTCGAACACAAAGTATTTGGCCAAATCCTCGTACTGCTTCTCCATGGTCTCATGCATCATCTTGAGCTTCACGAACTGCTCCTGAGCCGTCGCTACAAAACTGTACACATCTTTGTCAAGGGAAATCACACGCTATTATGATCCACTGTAACGCACTTGTGTAGGCATCAACATTTATGTTTCTACTGGTACAACATTATTAAACATATAAAATGAGTCGTTTTATCCTTCATCAGAGAGCAACTACTAAAACATCATTCATGAATCCATAAGCTCGTGTTTGTTCTGGAACCCAAACAGGATGTGACTGACACTGTGTTTTTATAGCACTACTGTTTGAAGGAATGACTGTGGAAACCAAAGTGACACTTCCTGTCATGCAACAGGCCCGGGAGGAAGTAAAGGATATGGTCATTTTCTCAACGTATTTGTCCCTGTCGCTCTGGGGAGGGGGGAACGTCTCAAGGTCTTTCTCCAGGTCTTTAACCTGCTTTCCCATCTGATCTAGATTCTTCTGAAGCGTCTCTACCGACACTGAGAGAGGAAGAAAGCATTATAAAGATAAACACATGATGTAGTAGCACACTATCATTCAAGTTGACATTTTTTTCTGCTAACCAAGGGTGCATTTATTTGATTAAACACACCGTACAAATGTGAGAAATGTGAACGTAGTATAGTGAAATATAATTAGAATTTCAAATATCGGTTTTCTATTTGAATACACTGTTAAAGCTGAATTTGAATGTTTTTTATATAAAATAATAAAAGTATCATCAACGGGATTGAGACAGACCTTTGCTGGCTTTCTCCACGTGGGTGAGCTCCTCTGAGAAGTTCATGACCTCAGGATACTGCTCTTGACATATTTCCGCCAGGAAGTGCAATAGAGTCTGTTTCTGATCGGCTGATTTAGTGTCTCTCAACTAAACAAACACACATTTGTTCACAATTAACTTTGTGGGGACCAAGACATCAGGCACCTTCCAAAATGTGTACAAAATGTTGTCTCAAGCAATGAAGTAGGAATAGTTTAAAACACATCAGATGCACGCAAAAAAGTAGAGTTGACAGCATTTATCAAGCTCATTGATGCAGATGTGGTAAATCACCTTGCACAGGTAGCTGATGCTGAAGCCGAAAGCTTTGGCGTTGCGTGATCCCGCGTTCATGAAGTTTCCCAGCAGCAGCGTGATCTCCAGCAGTTTGGCGAAGCCCTCACTCTTCTGAAGCTCCTCACAGGCGGCCTTCACTGCCACTAGGTCTGGCTTGATGTTATTCATCTGCTCCTCAAACTGAAGCTTGAAGAGGATAGAGCTCAGACGCGGCTTCAGACGCTTCACTGTACTGATCTAGTGAGAGATATACACATGTGGGACTGTTTATGAGAAGTCAATGGAGTGCTGAATTATTTTTGTAAGCCAAAACCTAGAAACGGCACTTTTGGTTCCATCATCCTAAAGTTTTTTCCAATGGTAAATGCCTTAGGTATATAGGGTATTTTACAACTTTTTACAGGAGTGTTTGTAAGTGTGTGTTCCTCACCACAACTGCGAACTGTTCAGACTCGGCCAGCTCCTCGTACTCGTCTTTCATCTCTGATAATAAGTTCAGTTGTTCCTGCTCCGGCAGCAGCTTCAGCATACTCTGAAACACACAACAGCTGTTTAGAACTAGGTAATAACTCGGGAGTAGACAATGCATGTTTTGCTATTTTATTGTCCATTTTGGTCTGCCTACCAAAACTCTACAAATACAGATTGACAACTGCAAAGTATGATATAAAAATCCTAAAAAACAAAAAACAAAAAAAAACAAAAAAACAATGCATTTCTGAGGCAAAACAGAATAAAAAAAAAACTGGGTGGGACTTGATTTCTATAATAGTAGCATTGCACCAATATGAACATTTTGGCAGATAATGATAACCGATTATTCTTTTTATTTAAAAGACATTACTGATAAGTTTGCTGACAAATCTCAAAAAATTATATAATTTTATAAACATTTTGAGAGCCAGATTACAAAAGTCTCACCATTAAAAGTAGAGAACGACCGATGTAGCGGTTTTGCGATTGATCGGTACCGATAGTTGATAGTCTGGAGTAAGTCACTGACAGCACGTGCTGTTTGTTTTGACATGTGACACAGACAGCAAAACTGCGTGTAGGATATACAGTTTCACTATAGTGCTTGTTTTCATATCATTGCTAAGTAATTAATTTGTTCACTAGATGCTGAATTAGAGAAAGAACAGCAGTATGTTTACTGTCAAGGCTGAGAGGACACGGACATAAGCAGCACCTTAAATAGTTTAAACAATGTGACCAAAACACACACAAGTCTGACCCAAATATTTAATTCAATGATTGTTACCATCTATTTGCATTAGTTTATATCCAGCTGGTCACATTAATGCATTTGTTATCCAAAGAAGTTGCAGATTTAATGGCGAACAAACTGATTTGTTTGTTCATCCGACAGAAATTCAGCGTTGCCACAGAGCGCCATTAACACAGTTTTCCATTGAATTACATTATATTTGTCCAAAATCATAATCATGATTTTATAAGTTGGAAAAAGGAAGTTTCCGATAGCACATGAAAGACATCAGAGAAGTGCTCTTGCTCAACACATGAATGATCAACTTCAGAGTGGACTGAATATGACCCTTTTATACACAATCATACCTGAACCATGTTTTCAGTGAGAACTTTCTCGTTGACCTCCAGGATGACATTCTTCATCTCTTCATAAGGCATCCTGTTTGAACCCAAGAATATAGCTGCAACACACACACACACACACACACACACACACACACACACACAGTTCTGAGTAAATGACATGATAAATTACGGTGATAGATTAGTGAGATATTTCACATCTGAATGCAGATTCATGCTTGGCTGTTACTCACAGAGATTCTGGGATGTTTTGGAGTCGAGTACCTTCAGCTCCTTCACCTTCTTCTTTTGAGCGTTTTTCTTATCCTCAGATGCCTCTTGATCTTTCTTACCTAGACAAAGAGAGAGAGATGGTAAATACATGAGTGTTTGAGATATCAGCCTTGGGTTCAAAAAGGACCTGAAAGTGATGTTTCTTGAAGGCTGGACCCATCTCTCTCCCATACAGGCTCACACACACACACACACACACACACACACACACAGTTTCACTGTCCTCATAGACACTAAATGAGCTGATATGACACATCGAGTAGTGACATCGGTGTCCGGTGGTTTTATGTGCTATACTTGATCTTTAAGTCCTTCAAACAACAGTTTCAAATTGTTATAATTATCACATATGCAGTTTTATGACCATGCTATTTGAGAGTTTAGATGAATATTTGTACTTTTAAAAATTAATTTGTCAAATGACAGCAGTGTTATTTTAATAATGCTTATATACTATAACAACATTCATTCATTTATTAGATTTCGCTTAAGTTTTAGTTGTAGCATTTTGTTTTCTATTTTGTGATTAGCTTTAATTTTAAATCAGTTTGAGTAATTTTTATAGCATTTCTTTTTTAAATTTATTTTTAAAATGTATTAGTTTTTTTCCTATTTAGATTTTAGTTAGCATTTTAGTACTTAATATTTATTTTTCACTTAATATTTATATTTAATTGTATTACAGCTTCATTTAAATTACAGAAAACAATTTAGTAGTATTATTAACAATAAAACTTCAGTAATTTAGTAAATGCAATTTATTAGATTTTAAGTTACTTGTCAAGGCAACATTACACATTTTTGTTTTTTCATTTATAATAATATTTATAAAAATATTATATATATATAATATTTATATTTTAACTGCAGCTCTTTCAATGACAGAAAACTATTTTTAACAGCTTTGCAATTTCAAAACTAAACTGAAGGCTTAAGTGAACTGCAAAAAAGTAACTGATGAATTTTAAAAAGGTAATGTGCATGTTATCTGAATGCATGTACTTGATCGCAGTTAAAATTGCTCAAATTACAAAGAAAAGAGATTGAACTTCATAAATCATAGAAGGTATCTATTAAAGAAGAGAGATCTCTCTACACACACACACACACACACACGCACACGTGTGTTGGCCTCTCTGTTCTAAAGACAGACTTGTGAGGAGCAGGATGAGGTCAGAGGTCAGGACTCAGGGTCGAGAGTCAAATGCCCAACAGTTTTAATGAAACGTGAAGACTGAAGTTCACACTACTGATGAGTCTCCAGAGATCACCACACACACAGCATCAGACGATCATCAGCTTGTGTGTGTGTGTGTGTGTGTGTGTGTGTGTGTGTGAGATAATCACTGAAACACACGATCAAGATCAGATAAACATCTTCATCTCTAACTGCAGTCTGGCCTGTAATTCTCTTCAGTCCTCTCACGCTCTTCCTTTATTCGTTCTCTTCTGTCTCTCTGAATAGTTTCTCACCTCCATTTTCAGGCTCCTTTCAAACAGATTTTTTTTTCTCTCTCTGTACCTCGCTTCAGAGCAGTACATTCATGTCTGGCATCTGTGTGTGTGTATTGAGTTACAGCAGCATATGGAAATGCTCAAGACAGTGAAGCAGCTCTGGATTATATTGCAAACACACACACACACACACACACTCTCTCTCTCTCAGCTTTACAAAGTAGTTCATAAGAAAGACTGCTCATGTTCACTTATGTAACACACAC
The DNA here is from genome assembly GCF_023724105.1 of Carassius gibelio. Taxonomy (NCBI): domain Eukaryota; kingdom Metazoa; phylum Chordata; class Actinopteri; order Cypriniformes; family Cyprinidae; genus Carassius; species Carassius gibelio. Next base: position 18,959,763 of record NC_068384.1, on the reverse strand, counting down.
ATAGAACTAAATGAGGATGTGCTGAAACATGTTTGTTTAGATATAAATATAGGAAAAATACATGATCCAAGCCCAAAGGCTAAAATGAAACCTTTACTTGATTTTACGAATCATCAATATATCCTTCAAAAAAAAAAAAAAACAAAAAAAAAAAAAACACTTAAATAGTCCTAAAATCTAGAGAGTAAAGCTAAGTAAAGCAGAGAGTAGTCTGTTGACTACAGAAACACACACACACAAGGTATAAATCTATTAAAAACCCAGTTTTTTATCTGCCCTTCTCTGATAGCATCACAATGCCCTGCACAGTGGGACCACGATTGGAAATGTCTGAAAGATCCATAAGCTTCTAGTAGTTTCATAGTAATCTTTTATGACTGCACAGTAATAACTATGGCATATACACACACACATATATACATACACACAGATACAGAGTCACACAGATGTCAGTGAGTGATTCTGCGCTCAGCCAGTGAGGACATTCATAAAATGGGATCTGTGTTCAAAATGGCTGCTGGTCTCTCTCTCTCTCTCTCTCTCTCACACACATACACACACATACACACACACACACACACACACAATATGAGATTCCAAAACTCATTTATGAGCCAATGGCACCTCTGCAGGTCACAGTGAGAACTGCAGCACAAACACAGCACATCTGTGTTACATTAACATTACATTTAAGAGTGTGTGTGTGTGTGACATTCAGGAACCAGTATCAAACACAGGCTCTTTAATGTTATTGTGTCTGGATTGTGCTGTAAAACTCCTGCTGTCTTTTGTATTTTTGTATAGCCTGAGGTCAGTCGATTCATCCATTCAGGCTTTTATCTTCCTCTCATGGCATCCAGTCTCAGTACAAAAGAGCTCAAACACACACCTTCAATTCAGGATTGATCATTATTGTTTGTGTGTGTCTGTGTTTTCTTTCCATAAAGACGACTATAATGATGACTACAGACAAAATAAAACATACAAGAAAACTTTTAGCAAATTAAAACATACATACTCTCACAGACACAGACAGACACACACACACACATATATATATATCTTACTATAATTTACTGTATATAAATGACAAAATGACAAAATTTCCTAAATGTTTTTAAAGGGAGAATTGGTTACACTTACAGCTTGATCCAGTTCTTGGGACAAACTATAAATACTTCAAACCATAAACTCTCTCTCTCTCTCTCTCTCTCACAAAGTTTATTTCTCTAAGTGTCCAGCTGTTTTTCCACTTCTCTTTGTGTTTCTCCATTTATTAGTTCAGCGTGAACCACAGACATCATGTCTGCTGTTTCTGGAACTCCTGATTCTCACTTTAAACACACACACACACACACACACACTTCTTTTCCCATACAAGGCAAGAGTTTATGCGAGTGTAAGGTCAGCGTGAAAGCGACGGACAGACATGTCCAGCATGTTAAAACTCATCGGCAAACCACACACAAGCTCAATGCAATCCACTCACACAGAAAGAAACGTTCTTCTTTCATCTGGTCTCTTTCT